>NW_024525490.1:5119598-5128070 GCF_017590135.1 Pyrgilauda ruficollis | reverse complement strand
GGGGGGGGGAAAGGAGGGTCTCCATAATAATCAAATCAATGAACTTCTATAATTCTCTAATTTTTGGTTTTCAACAGTTTTTGTTCTGTGTCAGTTGAGCTTGACAATTTTGTTTTTTCAAAGAACATACTTGCTAGAAAAGCTAGAAAAGTTTGACTTCTCAGAGGTATATGGCAAGTAGCTGGAATGAGTCAGAGATGGCATAATTTAGAAGTCATTCCCTCCTTCAGGATTAATCTTTTGACTATTTCTCAGTATAGAAGAGTATAGAATAGAGAAGCTTGTATCTTCTGTTCACTGAAAAAAGTTGTACTCACTGTGCCTTTCTCACATATATAGGAACTTGCCATTATTTTACTCTCCATGGTTTTGGACACAAGGCTCCAGCCCCATCACTGACTTTTTTTCTGAGGAAAAGTGTGTGATCCTTTGTAAATGAGCATTATTTCTCACAAATTTAAACCCTGACTTTTAAAAAGATTTGGAGTACTTTCCACTTCTACCAGATGTTCCACCCATGTTTAATGGGAACAGATGAAGTCATTTAAGGATGTGAGGATGTTTTTTGATCCTTTTAACTTGGGTTATACTCTTCACAAACATCTGAAATATCCCTGGTGCATTCAAGAGTCTAAATGGAATTCTGTATCACTGCAGAAGTAATCTACAGGTTATCATAACAGAAGTTTTTATTTCCCCTTCCATGTCTCTATGATAATTCAACTTGAAGGATAACCATATAGTCAATAAGTTCAAACTGTGGATATATTCTCTTCCTTATCTTTTTTCCTAAGTATCTCTTGCATAATAAAGTGAATGATCTTGATATTTTTGTGAATGAAGATTTTGTAAGCAGAAATCTTTATATGCCTTCATGTCTCTAATAGGTGTTTGATACAGTTTTAAGTGTAGAAGGTGGTGATCACTGCTTCAAGCCATCCTCTAACATGAAATACATTTTCTTTTTAATTACTATATGATATGCTAGAAGATCCAGTGGGAGAGGGGCTGCTTTGTTCCAGCAATATTGCATGAGTTATACTTCACTGGTGCTTCTCATCATATGTCCCCACCTCTTCTTTATACATGGAGGAGACAAGAAACCAAGTAATTGCTCTATCAATTTCCTTTCACTGTTTTCTATGGACATTTCCATTGGTTCCTAGGTGGTTTTTTTTTCATTCTGGTGCTGCTTTTGGGTTCTATCTTTTTAAGAAGCTCTGAAATATGAACCATGTTGCACACTGTCCTCATGATGCATTTCTCTTTAGCTTCACTTACTTCTGGTCATTCCTTTGCCTTGGAGCTCAATCCTTCATCTAGCTTGACCCTCAATTCTGAAAAAGAGCAGTCCCAGTTTCAAACAGTGGTTCATAGTCTTACAGATGTACTTGCATGTTGATTTATTATCTTTCTAACTCTATTATGAGCTCTTGCTCAGAATGAGGACAATGACAGAATGTTCTCCTGTCACCCTGCATGCAAGACCATGGTGTCAGGAGGTCACACTTCTTTCTACTGACATTGAGTACACTTGAGTATTATCTTGAAACTCCCTCACTCTATTAGAGTACTGAGGATTCCCATGACTTGGATCAAATCCATTACCAAAACACCTTGATTAGAAACCTTGATACTATAACAGCACACAACAATTTACTGTGAAATAAAGCATGGAAAGTAAGCTGTACTTCTCGTCTTGTCTGGAGTGGTAGAGGATTAGTATTAGGCACAATTTTTTCTACTTAACCACCTGACCATTTATTTCGTGTGGGTCAGTAACCAGGGCAACAGCTCTGCCACTTCCAAGCCATGGATATCTGGAGAGAAGTACTACAGGAAACCCAGCAGCTCTGGGGTTGACCAGTTATTTCTAAAAACTGCTGCCAGCTCTCCAATAACCCCAGAATTTCTTTTCCTGTGAGGCGGCAATCCTCAGCATAGGTTGTTCTACTGTCGCCTCTGAAGTCTACTGCACCTCAACCACATAGGTTGGAGCTAGCTAAGAAACATATTTTCTCACTTAGCTGCCAGTGACATTTTTGTGAAACTTCTGCACCTTGAAGTCCTTCAGTATTTTCTGATTCCTTGACAATCATTCAGGTTTTTCCTCTGGGGAAAAAAAAAAGAAAAATGTTCCATGAAATTTCCATGTAGTTTCAGCTCATTACTTGCTAGTCTCGATCATTGTTTTTGCACTGTGATCTCTTTCTTTATCAGGAACCATTTATAAAATGACATTTCACTCAGGCTTCAAGTTCATCTCTTGAGCAGACTCTTAGAGGAATTGCCCAATCAGCTGCTGCCTTCCTGTGCATCTGGTCTTCTGCTGGCAGTAACAATAGCAAGCCAGGCAATTATTAAAGTTACAGTTTTTCCATATTGAGAATTGTCTATTAATGAAGAACAAAAAGGAACTGATATTTAAACATAATTCTAACGTACATTACTACCTAAAGGCTGTGTATTGTTTCAGTTCTTGAATGTGCTAGATCAGAAATCCTAGGCTTACCTGATGTCTTTTTTTTTTTAATGTGGATGTCACCAGGCATAACTGCTGGGAACAATTGGCAGGTCAGCATTTTGAGGCAGGACTGGATTTTCGTCTTGTTCCTGTTATATCCAAAGCAATAGCAATGAAACCACTGCTAAAATGAACTACTTCTCCATAGAGCTGCTTCCCAGAATGATTATTACATAACTCACAAGGTCAAAATCAGATGTTGGAGCTGCATGTTATCAAGCTGTTGTAAGATAATGATCTCATCACAGAAAAAGTTTTGAGTCTTAGCCAGTGTAAGTATATTTAAAACAACTTTTGCCTACAGCACTTCTAAACTCAGTTCTGTTTTGATCAATATGGATTATATTAATTCACAAGAGAAGAAAATAGCTCATGATGTGATTTGCAAGATACCTGAGTTACAGGACAGCTGTTGAATTAGCAAGTTCCCACACACAAGGCACAAGAGTACTAGAGTCTGCTACATGCAGCCTTTTAACTGTGATTTATCCTACTTTCATCCTTTTCTTCTTTTTGTTTTTTTCTCATGGCAAATCAGAGTGATTTTATCCAGGTGAACTTTCTGTACAATCCAACTAAATGAAAATGATATAGTGGGAACAGATTCTGTATCTTGAGTCACGCTCAGTGTGGTACTCTGAAAATCATAGAATGGTTTGAACTGAAACAGACCTGAATCATCTCGGTCCAACCCTCCTGCCATGGGCAGAGACACTTTCCATCAGACTGGGTCACTCAAGCCCCAGCCAACCTGGCCTGGAACCCTTCCAGGAATGGGCCATCCACAACTTTTCTGGGCAACCTGTTCCAGTGTCTCACTATCCTCACACTGTAGTATTTCTTCCTAATATCTAATCCATATCTAACCTAGTAACTGGCTTGCCCTCTGTTAGTTTAAGGATGAAAAAAAGTCTAAAGGTGCCAAAGTGCCTATTGAATACAGCATTGTGCAGTGAAAAATGGGGAGCCTCTTAGTTTTATTTTTTTGAATGGATAGAAATCTCTAATATTTCTGTAAACTCTTAACAAGTCCAAGAAATGTCTATTTTCCAAGTTTAGAAGTTTCTGTGCATTTTAAATACTCCTGTCTTCTGTGTTAATGTTCTGCAACTGAAAATCAAATGCATTACCCCTTTTGTAAAGACCCATTTCATTCATAAGGGCTATTGACATTATGTAATTTCATTCCAGATTTGTATAAAGACTGAGTTTAAATGTTCATGGAGTAGTCTCTGCTCGGTGTTTACACAAAGAGACAGGGATCCGAAACTGGACATCCAATTTAAGTGTTTGTATCACTAGCCTGGAGTGCCTACATTAGCATCACTAAACTATAAAGAGCTGTCACTTGAACTTTGGAAATACAGCTTTTCAACCATGCTTATTTTAAGCAATGGCTTAAATGACAGGGATTGTGGAAACTTCTGTTCTGCAAATCCTGGGCTCCAGCTACTATTTTCCAGTTTTTCTCTCATGCATTAGCTCTAGTTTCTCTTTTACCAGCCCCAGTCCCTGCTCACCATAACAATCCAGAATTAATTTCAGAATCTTGACTATACCACTATGGTAAAGCAAAGTATGTTTATTGGAGAAGTGATGGAAAATACAGAAACATTGGTTTGCCGTTACGTTGTTGAATTTCTGTCCTTTAAAATACAACCTGCTCTTGCAGAGATGGTTTAAGAGTGTGATATGGTTGCTGACAGCATAATTAAGTAAATGTCTCGCATTGCTAGTTCTCTAAAGCATAAATTCTAAGTGGTGTGATTACTATAGAACCTGTGTTTATTAGCATTTCCTACTGAGGTGGTGTATTTGTCCCCATTGTTGTGCTGCTGCTTTTATATTAAATCTGGTTTTGCTGATTCCTTTGCTGGTGATTCTTTAAGTGATCTTAAAACACTCATTCGTAACACCTTTGTAAATTTTGATGTTGTCTAGAATGCAGCCTCATTAGGGTGTGAGGTGACACCCTGGTGTCCTAAACACAGCCTAATATCTTACTAAATTTTGCCATTCACAGGCAAACATATGATTATCAGAACCATAAGTACACTTTATGTATGGGATGTCTGCTGAGGTGTAAAGAATTTTTGCTATTTACCAGAGTGGGCTTGATCCCATGAGAATTATCTGTCATACACAGGTGTAAATTGGGCTGGCTCCATGTCTATAATTATCTCGGAACTTATTGGTTCCTGGCTGACTTCCTACTATTTAGTGGCTGATGTTAGTGGTGGATAAAAGTAAAAAGAGGCACAGAATTTCACTGAAACTTCAGGCCAGACAAGCCTGAGAGCAGAAATGATGTTTGAAGCTAGCAAAAAATATTTTTAATTTTGAAGCACAGAATATTCAGAGTTGGAAGGAATCCACAAGAATTATCAAGTCCCCCTCTTAAGCAAATAGCCCATACTAGGATTGAACCTGAAACTTTGGTATTATTAGCATCATCTTCTCATCAGCAGAGTTAATCTCAGGGTCATAGATAAGGAATATCAGTGTAGCTGTCTACAATGTGTAGAAATGTCACAATTTTGCATGTGATCACTACTAACAAATACAGACGTTGATGTAACTCAATCAAACTACATGACCCGAACACTATTGATTGGAAATTATTTAAACGTGTATTTTTTGAACCATTATACAGAACAGTATATGAATCGAAAAGATGCTGGTTTATGACCAGTCTTTTATGCCCCACCACTTCGTCTGCTCCATTTGTTCCTCCCTGAAGGACATGGGAGAGGGCCCTGTGTTGCAGCTGGGAGGAAAAAAGGAGAATTTGTGGCTCGTTAACTGGGGCTTGGGAGAATTGACTTTCACATGGTTTCTCCAGTGCTGAGTCATGCCACCTCCATGACTCACATCCTCAGGATGATGTTCTGCAAACACTATCCACGCCGATATGCACAACATGGAATTCTTCTCAGTAAAGCTACTTTTGAGTAAAGTACTTCTGAATACTTGTGCACTGACTTGAGTATGCAAGCCATTAGAGCAGCAGGCCTACATAATAATGAAATGTTTATTGATGTGCATTTTTTATTTTCCAGACTCTTTCATTGACACAGCACAGCTATGTTCCTGTCTATTCTATCCTTTAAAACTTCACTGCTGGAAAGAAAATGGAAAAATTAAAATTCTTCCTGGGCAAGAAAGAACAAGGGCTACAGAGTGTGATGCCTGTTTCAGGAGGAGGAAGACAGACATAGAAGAATAGTAGGTGTATAGGTTTTGAAAGGTATTTTTCTTAATCCCAGTCAATAAAATTTCAATCTTCAATATGTTTAGGTAATATCAGTGCTCCTCCTGAGAGTTTCCACAAGGAAACAATTTTCTGTCTACATAGCCTTGGCTAATGCAACTTGATTGTAAAATAAGCAGAAACTTAATTTGAAACCACAGAATCCTGAGACAAAGAAAGGCATCGAGAACTTTCACAGTGTGGGAGGAGGATGACACAATTTTTGATTGCCTGAAGCTAGATAGGAATGTAGAGGAGACCTCAAAATGACTAATTTGGATGCAATTGGTGCTTAGATTTTAGACTGCCTTTTCATTTCGTTTCATTTCTGCATGTCCTCACTGGGCACCATACTGTTTTATGCTTTACATAAGAACATTTTTTTCCCCTCTTCAGACTCATTATTTAGGAAATAACATCAAATGCTACTGACATGCAAAGAGCTAAAAAAAATCACCATTTTAATGATTTGATAGTAGGAAAATATTAATGGGTGAATAAACTTGGTAGCAACACGATGATCTACTGGGGGCTGTGTTCACATCCACTTTGTGCATCATCTCTTCTACCATGACCAGGATAAGGGCTAACAAGACTTATACTTCTATCCCATTTTTGGTGTATATTAAACAAAAGAATTTTTTTTTGTGAAGCCTGGGAGATCAATGGTAGATTTGTCACAAGACCACTGCTTTATTACTGCAATTTTCCAGACTTATCTATAGATTCAGTTAAAAGCAAAGTTAATAAATATAGTGTTATAATGTTTTTAAAGTCATTCATGGGAGATAGATTGGTTAGAGCATCATCAAAGTTTGTAAATGATTCGTGCTTAAGGAGCCACAATACATTGGCCATGAATGGTGGGAAATTTTTCATGCTATAAACAGAAATATCATCATTGTATAAACAACAGCCTAGAGGTGCTACACTTCAAAAAAATATTGATTCTGTCAGATTTAAACCCTCTTAGGGTGGACATTTGCTATTATGTACTCTGCCCATGATATAGTTATTAAGATTTTTCGTGAACTTTTTTTAGCTAAAGTAGGTATTGTCTACTCCATGGCAGTTCATTTGCAGAACTTCTTAAACATTTCTCTTCTAGACGCTCTTTTTTTAAAGTACAAAAAAAACTATACAGAAAATAAAACATATTTGTGTGTGTTTTCTGACAGATATATATACACACATATATGAATGAATTCACTGACAGCAATCAAACTGCATCATCATAAAGTGAGATATACATTTATTTATGGCTGAGCTGCTCAGTTTCCCAAACATGTGGTCAGAGGAAGAATGGGAAACTATCAGAGATGTTCCTTTCAGATGTCCCCAAATAGTGCCTTTCTGGGATACAATTTAGAAAGAAAAGCATCTTTTAATCCTTTGCTGTGTTGGGAAAGGCAGACAACAGCAGGGTTGATTTTTAACATTTCTGTCTTATTTGCACTTAACTGAAAGGTGAAAACCCATTCTGTCAAATGTGGAGGTGTTTGGCTAAACTTTGTATGTGAGTGGGCAACACAGACACTTCCTGCCTTGTTCATTCACAAAAATCTGCTGCTCTTTGGTGATGCTCAAAAGAGGCTTCCTGTTAAAGCTTATTCAGGCTACATTTGAAGCCAGACTAGTCTCCTGGCTGAATGAACTTTGCAAACACAAGGTTTTACACAGGCATGGGTATAAGGCAGGCAGGAAACATCTAGGGGAAGAGAGTGGATGAGGTCTCTTCCACAAAATAGATGAATTGGTCATGGATACTGGTGTGCTCACAGTACAAATAACCCACAATGTTTTGGAAAAGCATCAAAATAATAAGCTGCCCCCAGACCCTGAAAATGGCAGTGGCAGAGGGGGTGAGGGCCTTGAGTGTGAGAGCAAGGAGCCTCTGCTTGAGACTGCTGGCATCAATAAGCCACACTGGTTTCTAATGTAGGTGTGCTTTAATTCACTGGAGAACCAGGGAAGCTGCACTCCCCTTTGCACCTATCAGCCTCAGACCCATGTTAGCCTGGTCCACAGTCTGATGAAAACTAACACTGCTGTGTTATTTACTTAATGTTTTTCTCCACGTGCATTCTTTCACAGAAGGGAAAGGCCTGTGTGACACAGCTCTGATGTTTCTCCAAGAGCTTTCATGGATGTGCAGGAACAGACAAGGGGAACATCAATTACCTAGGTACAATCTGTAAATAATTAATTAGGGAATGGCCCCAGAGGTCTTAAATACTGCTTCACCTGAGCAAGGCAGGCTTGCACACCTCTTTCAAGTGTGGGGATTCTCGAAGTTTTTATGAAGGTGGTGAGGAACACCAGCTACTGCTTTTAGTAAAACCTCCTTACACATGAAAGTCATATGCTCATTGTCTAAACACGAAGTGTTCCCACTAGTCTGTCTCCTGGACACAGCAATCTCTGAGGCCAGGGCTCAGAAGTCATTCTGTCCCTTCACCCGGAGAAGAAATGCTGAATGATGGGCAGGAGTATATCACCAAAGTACTTCAAACCACTGGCCTGTCCGTCTGGTATCCAACAGCTTGCTGCTCCCCGGTGCAGCCCGGGGTCGGGATGCTGCTCCAGCGCGGGGAAAGCCCGTGCGAGCCGGGGCCGGCGGGGGCGGCACTCGGGCTGGCCGCGGGCCAGGCAGGGCCGTGCCAGGGCGCGGGGCCGGCGGGGGCGGCGCTGCCGGCGG
>NW_024525490.1:3883757-3910359 GCF_017590135.1 Pyrgilauda ruficollis | reverse complement strand
ATAATAATAAGAGGAAGAGGCATCAGTTAGAATTACAGTTACTTGTCTATTTTACCTAAGAATTCTTGGGTCTTAGTGCCTTAAAAATACGATCTCTTCACTGGATTGTGCACAAGGTCTCAGAGGTGCACAGTGCAGTGTGTTAGGTGGCATCATCCACCCAGGTGCTTCAAGCTTCACTGAATCACAGAAGGGCTGAGGCCAGAAGGGACCTCTCCAGATTGCCTACTCCACCTCCCCTCTTCAAGCCAGGCCCCCTCCAGCCTGTTACCCAGGACCATGTCCAGCTGGGGTTTGAGTGTCTCCAAGGATGGAGAATTCACAGCTTCTCTGGGCAGCCCACACAGTCAAAGAGCCTTTCTTGAAGTTCAGATGGTTGACTCTCCTTTGCTTCAGCTTCTGTCCATGGCCTTCCATCCTATGGCAACAGAGGCTTTTGTCATCAGATGATCTTAAAATTCATTAGCAACTTAGGTTGCCTACACAGTTGTTGCTTTATGATCCCTATGAGAGCAGAGTTCCAGATTTCTGAGTTTACCTGTTCCTTTGCTGCATTCCTGCCTCCCAAGGCAACAACCCACTGTGCTGCCTTCAGCTTCTGTCTTCCTGAACATGGTAATCATGTTTCCTTTAAAGCAAATTGCATTTCTGTGCTCTTCACCTGGCCAGTCAAAAGCAATCTGAGTTAGGGACAGTATTTGCAGTCCTGCTGTCCTGTAGGAATAATGACTTGGTCCCCCTGTTACCGGCTGCCTTTCAAAAAGTATTTTGGACTTGGGGACATGGTTTAGTGGTGGAATTAGGCATTGTTGGTTTGACACGTGGATTTGATGATCTCGGGATCTTTTATCCAGCCAGATTGATTCAGATTCTAAATAAAAAGTAATACATGTGGTTACTTTGCCTAACACCTGCTGGTGGTTCCCATTCAGGGACTGAACGTCTCCTTGTGTTATTCCCTTTGGCCCAGATGGATCCCTGCTCTTTCAGCAAGTGCCAATGGTAGAGATCGACGGGATGAAGCTGGTGCAGACCAGAGCCATTGCCAACTACATAGCAACCAAGTACAACCTCTACGGGAAGGACGTGAAGGAGAGAGCCCTGTACTGTAACAGTACCACCTTTGCTTGTTAGACCCCTGCTGACACGGCAGCCCAGTGTAACACAAGGGTATCCCAGCTCACAGCTCCAGTCAGTGGGAGAGAGCAGCGCTGCTTTGTGCTGCATGAGATGACTGTGACTGCAGCTGATGTCTAGAGCAGAGACAGCCAGCTGGATTCCATAGGGCAAGCGAGCCCAGGAATCATCAGTCACAGGTCAATGCTCTTATCAGAAGAAAGCAGTCAGGGGGGCAGACTGTCCTACTGATGCTGCTTTTCATTTTCTCCTGCAGTTGTCAGCAGCAGCAGCATTTCTCCTCATCACATTCAGGGCAATGTCTTTCAAGGAAACAAAACCCCTCCTCTCTCTAGTAACCAGGAATGAGAATAGAATTAATAACAGGTTATCAAAGGACAGGACTCCTGGGGCACATATTTTGACCTGAGGTATTTCTGAATGCATGAAATGAATAAGCACTGGTAAACACATGTGTCAAGACATTTGCTAGATAGTTGTATGGACCTGCTGTGAAACTTAGGCTGTCTGATTGGATTTTTAACACAAGTCTGGATGGCACACATGACAATTCTGTGATCAGGTTGAAAATCCCATAGTCCAGACAAGAATCAGTCCCAGTAAGAAGTGAGAGGGCTACAGTCTAGGTTTCCCTAGGAATTTTGCATTTGCCTTTGGCCCAAGCTCCCCCGCTGCCTGCTNAGAAGGGGCAGGGATTTCCCAGCATCTCAGTGAGGTTGTGCCAGGAGTTATTGTGCTGTTCAGACCTACTGTGTGTGACCTGACCAAGTGGATCTATTCCTTTCAGAATCGATATGTACGTGGAAGGAATGTTCGATCTGAATGATTTACTCATGACATATGAAATCCAACCTGCAGACAAAAAGGAGCAACACTTTGCAAATATGATGGACAAGGCTGAAAACAGATACTTCCCAGTCTTTGAGAAGGTATGTGGCAAAGAGGTTGTGGCTCAGTTGATACTGTTACCTAGAACCTCCATCCTGGATCCACACAAGTTTTATGGAGGAAAACTGAAGAGAAACTACCACTGTAATGTCAATGCTCTGATTTTAGAGGTTCTGGGACTAAGGTTGAGAGTGGACAAGACAGAGGGGACAGAAGGCACTTCAAATCTGGTGGAGATGTGCAGCTGCAAAAACCCAGCACACACAGAGCTCCCCAAATGTCCACGTTTCAGTGTGAGTGTTTCAGGCAAAAGACACTACAGCACCAGCTTTGACATCAAGCTTCCTCCTGAAGTGCAGATGGCCCTGTACCATACAGGCTACGTAGAGGCATTGCAGTTCCTTCTGTATCTCGTACAGCTCAGCCTTCAATGCAGCTACAGCGTCCAGGGCAAGATGAGCACAAGTGAGCTGCCAGACAGAAATGTAGAACAGAAAGAGCTGATAGATGATGACTGGATAGCAGTGCCTTCAGATCATTGTTTGCACTACAGGTGTTTGAACTGCATTTCCTTCTTTTACAGACAACTCCGTGCAGTGTGTGACCCTGCTTTGAAGATATCACATTATTTATGAGAACAGAACAGAGAAAAGAGAGAGAAATTACATTATCTGCTTCTGGTTCTCTGTTTTTAGGTTTTGAAAGACCATGGAAAAGACTTTCTGGTTGGCAACCAGCTGAGCAGGGCTGATGTTCAATTACTTGAAGTCCTTTTAATGGTAGAAGAGTGGAAGCCTGATATATTTGCCAAATTTCCTCTCTTGCAGGTAAATGAATGGGCAAGTTGAATGGTGAATGAAAGGAAAGGACCACTGATTTAAAGTGGCTGAGAAATATGGGAGAGTGGGAGGGTCAGAAGTGACATGCAAAATAATCAGATGTCCTCAGGACTTTTTGCTGGCCTCACATACTCTTTGTTATTTCCACATTCTGTCACTACAGCCCCAAAAGCATAAGAGGGGGAAGCATACAGGTTCTTCTGCAGCATCAAGCTGTAATGGGACTTTCAGAGCACGGATAACATTGAAATGTCTGACAGCTGCAATGATTCTTAAGCACTGTGATGTTTTGGTTTTGTTTTGTAGAGCTTCAAAGCAAGAATAAGCAATATCCCCACAATTAAGAAATTCCTGCAGCCTGGCAGCCAGAGGAAACCACCATCAGATGATGATGTTGTGGAAAAAGTGATGAAAATTTTCTACTCCTGAGCAGCACTCTAACACAACAGAAACTGTGTTTCATTGTATTTGCAGATAGTAGCAAAGTGAAATTAATGAAAATAATGGCAGTGTCAAAATAATGGAATGAATGAAGTGTAAAGTTTTTGATCTTTCCTTAGCTACAGTGCTGATTTTGGCCTACTGCAGATGCTTGAAGGTAAGGTCCATGAGCACACTAGCAAAGGAAACAATTCACTATGTAGGGGGTATGTTGGACAACATTGGATGCCCTAAACATAAAACTACCTGAAATAAATTCTTACTATTGATACTCAAAACTAAGCTGTTCATTGATTTCTTGCTGCTTCTTACGTCTAAGATCTGTCTGGTTCTGGTTTTCTGGCATTCCCAAGGATTGTTGGAAAATTAGGAGAGATTATTCCAATTAGTAGGCCATGTATTTATTTTTTTTTCTCTCTTGTTAATTCATAGAAGAGCCTGCAGGTTCTGGCTAGCTGAGGCTGACAGGTTTGGGTTCAGCTTTCCTCTGAGCTTAATATGGAATATGCTTGGTCCAGAGCTCCTACTGCACCTCTGCTTTGTCACTAGACACTTAAACTCTTGTACTGCAGCTTCACCAATGTTCCCTTTATCAGAAGGTCTCTTGCAGCAGCTAAAAGCCCTCTGCAGACTCTGAGAAACAAATGCTGTCACCAGTTTAAAACTTTTTGAAGAAGGAGGAGTCAGGATGTTGTCAAGTCTTAGTGAGACCCTGGAATGTAGGAATCCATATTGACTTCTGTCACTGTATATTAAACTAGGTTTAATACAAGTTGTACTGGAATTCTTTATTCTAATCACTCAGATCAAGCTCCAGTACTGAGGTTAGCCAGACTGTGGAACTTGGGTAAATATGTGCAGTTATGTAGTGAAATGTGTTCCTTGCCCAGGTCAGGAGGGTTGGATTTAAGGTCCCTTCTAACCCAAACCATTCCATGATCCTGTGATATTATTTAAACCCCAAATAAACCCAGTTTGTATGTGAAAGAGCCAGTGCCTAAATCCAGCTACAGCTAGAGCACTGGCATCCTGCAGCCTGGCAGCCAGAGGAAACCGCTAATACGAGAGGAAGAGGTACCTAAAGTGATCAAAATTTTCTACTGAGTCTAAAGCTGCAGAAACTAGTTCATCCTGTTTCCTGGCATTGGGAAAACAATGAAAGTACTGAAAACAAATTTTTTTGATCCTACCAGCAAAGGAAATTGTTCACTAAACTGAGGTTGTATTGGACAACACAGAATGCCTTAAATAATTACAGAATACCTGAAATAAATTCTTACTATTGATACTCAAAACCCAGCTGGTCATTGATTTCTTGCTGCTACTTCGATGGATAAGATCTGTCTGCTGGTGTTTTTCTGGCATACCCAAGAGCTGTTGGAAAATTAGGAGTGAATATCCCAAAGAGTAGGTCTTTGTCACAGTACAGCTAGTCTGCAGCTGGACAGATAAATCTGGCTATAATACGAAACCTAATTTGGCTCTTCTAGTTCAATAAACAACTCCCTAGGCGAACAGTGATAGGATAGATGTGAACTCAAACAGAGCACCTAATCCCTTTCAACCGTAAATGCAGAGACATTACTGCTCCAAGTACTGGGCAGTGTTAAGACCCAGACCAACCAGCACTTGAGACCCGGCAGTTTTGAACTGCCTGTATAAGAAACTCTGAACAATAATACACGCTGTTTGTTGAGGACCTCTCTCTGACACTGTGTTCTTTCTGCCTCCAACCACCCACAATGTACGAGGTCGTCTATTTTTTTCTCTTGGACATAAGAAATGTCATGCAGCTGGAACCAGTTTTTGTCATCAAAGAACGGGAATAAGCCCATGTTTTTCAGCAGCAAAGCATGTATTCAAGAGAGTTGCTGCAGGAGCTGTTTCCCTCCTGCCTCACTGAAGCATTTGGACAACACTGGCAGCTGCTGAGTGCTGTCAGAAAGTCAAGCCAGAAACTTGGGCTGTAGGTACTGACTCCGTGCCACGAGCCACGCGCTGAGGACGAGCTCCGGTCATGGCCATGTGGTTTCAGGATCCCCAGAGAGATCCCAGATTTTGGCCACACAGAGCCAGAGCCCCTGGCAGAAGGAGTGCTTGCACCCCTTGCACAGGGGCTGCAGCCCCAGGCTCCGCTGGTCACACAATCGCTGCTGCCCGGGGGCCTCCAAGCCTGTCTCTGCTCACTGTGTCCTGACCATGTCCCTGATGTGCAGCTGCCTCAGAGCCAGCCCAGTGGAAATGTTGTCCAGAAAACCTGCCTTTGTTACCCAGTGTGCAACGAAGCAGTAATTACACACTTAAGAGAGACACTGACTATTAATTTCAGAGCTGTACAAGCTTGGTTGCTTGGTGGTATTCCAAAAATCAATGACAAGTTTTTACTATTTATTCGTTTTAGCAAGCAAAGGCATTAATTTTCATTGACTACAAATCGTCTAATTCTCTTAATGTTCTCTCCTACTGGTTAATGATTCTCCCTCTTGTCATGCTAATTAGTCTCCCTCCTCACTGGGTCTTTCTGTTCTTTTGAGCTGGGTTTCTTGACTTGGTAGGCTGTGAGTTAGTGGTGTGGGAATCCCTCCCTGCCAGAATTATCTTTTATCCGTTCAGAGGTGATCTCAGCACAGTTGCTGTGTGGGCTTTTTTAGTTTCTGCCTTATCTTGGGAGTTCTGCCAAATGCCCTTGTGGCCCATAAATTCTGTATTTTATGTATCCACTATCAGAGGTACGTCCTTCTTTCCAAGCCTTGTTAAATTCCCCCTAGGTTTGAGATCATTAAAACATGTTCAACCCTAACCAAGGCAATTCTCCTGACAATTTCTCTTTCCCACAGCTGGACTTCACTTAGACCTTGTTTGGTAGCTGCTCTGTGTTTCACAGATTAGAACTTCCTTCTTGTTGATTAGGCTTGAAAGTATACTAAGATCAAACATCAAAGCACATCCTTTGTCAAGAAAATGTTTACATATTCCACATTTTGCAACAGAAACGCGGCAAGACTGCAGGACAAGGCTGAGCTGGCTTTCCCTGGGCTGCGGCGGTGGGGTTTGACAAGGCCCCCAGCGGGCACGGCGAGGCCGCGGCGGCAGCCGAGGGGCGGAGCGGCCGCCTGCCTGAGGGGGCGGGAGCGCCGCGTGTCGGGGGCCGGGCTGCGGCGGTGCCGTGTCGGCGTTGTTCCGGTGCCGTGTCGGCGCTGTTCCGGTGCCCTGTCGGTGCCCTGTCGGTGCAGCGGCGGCGGAGCGGCCCGGGCAGACGGTACTGCGGCGGGCGGGGGTCGCGGCGGGCGGCGGGCGGTGCCAGCCCGGTGGAGTGAGTGGTGCTTGCCGGGATCAGGGCTCCTGCCCGGAGGGCAAAGGGCGAGGTGCGTCACAGACCGGCTGGTCCTCCGGGAACGTTCAGCCGTGCTGCTCCGGGGAGTTTGTCCAGGGATTATTCCCCAGCTTCTCTCCTGCAGCAGGGACCGGGACGGGCGGGAGGGTGCGCACGGATGGGGTGTGTGTTTGGCTCTGGGTAGGATCAGCGGGGAAGCTGAAGAGAAGCTGCTCTTTGGAGTGCAAGTCTTGCAATCTCTGGGAGTACTTCCCCTCGTCCAGACGCTCCTCCTAGCTCCGGCGGTGGAAGGAAGCTTTTCGAGCGCGGACTTCGCCCGAGTCCCAGTGGAAGCCAGCCGCTGGTGAGGAGCGGCAGCCTTAAGATGGTCCGGAGGCCGAGCCGGGCTGCGAGCTCGCCCTGGGGAACAGCCCCGCGCGGGACGGGGTCGGGCCACAGAGAGGTGCAGAGAGCTGCTCTGGCTCCCGTATCCAATCAGGAAGAAAGTTTAAGATCTTGGATCAGATTATGAGCTTGCTGCTAAATTAATTTACTTGTTCCTCGCTGAAAGGCTGGTGCCTGAGTTGTTTAGGACAAAACAATGTGTTATGTTTTTAACACAGCGAGCACAGCTGCCTCTCTGACACCTGCGTGGCTGTGGTCCAAGGAAAGTCTGATGCACTAAAACATCAAGAAAGTTTATGATTAATTTTCAGGTCCATTATTGCTATTCAAGAAAGACAGTTTACCAATTTTGCGACGCTTTTATCACTGCTCAGTATTTTACAAAGGGATATTCATTACAGAGCCATAAAAGGGGCACCAAATTAGTTTGCAGCCCTGTGTAAGTGTTCAGCCTGAACCCCAAATTCGGACCTTTAGCCGTGCATTTGCAGGAAGATATTCCCGGCTGCTGTGAGAGGAGCACTGAGTTGGGACTGGCAGTCAGGGCTCTGCGTGAGCTGAGTTTTATCAGCTCCAGCTCTGCTTTGTGGAAAGGTCAGGGGTGTTTGCTCTTTCTGCCTATGCTAGCCTGTCCTTATAGTGTTTCTCAGCCTTGATCGCACATGCTGGAGGTGTTTGTCCAGCCTGTGAGGGTTTAAGTGCAGTTCTTCCTGGTGAAGTTGAAACCAGCATCTACTTTCTGAGCATCAGGGAATGAAGTATTTTTGAAGGTCAGGAGCTCTCTTACTTGTTACAGTGTAAGTCATACATGGGAAATAGAAATGAAGTGTAGGTCATGGTCCTGTGTGTGCAGGGCCTGGTGAGAGAGCTGTGCCAAGGCACTTTTTGAGTGCCTTGTTGTAGTTCAGGTGTCCCAGCAGGGCTGGATTAGATGCAGCTCCAAGCAAGACATAATCTATTGACAAACACATCCTTTTGTATCAGGAGAACCAGAGACTGAGGTGTCCGGGGACACAGGCACTGCCAGGGTGTGGTGGTTTTAGTTTGAAACTTGGTAGAAATACTCATTTTGTGTAGTGGTTTTGGTTTGTTAATTTGAGATTTTATTAATTTTGAGATTTTTTGGTTAATGTATTAGAGTGTGGTGGGTTTGGTGTTGGTTGATTATTAATGTATTTCTTTTTTGTTGTGAGGTTGGATTAGGAGAAGGGTAAAATAGGTTTAAAATTTTAAAAGGGTATAAAGAAAAGTTTATTAACATTAACTAAAAGAAAGAGTAATAACAATTAGAACAAAATTTTTAGAATATATTTTTAAAAATATTTTTTTCTTACTGGTAATGTAAAGAAACAAAATTTAAAATTCTAGTTAGTTTACTATTTTAAAAATAGGTTTTTTTTTGTTTACTTAGGGAGAGAAGTCTTTATTGCTAATGTTATGGAGACTTTTCTATAAGGAAAAAAACCCAGTTTTCGTGGTTTTTTTACAAATAGTAGTTGTTTGGGGAAATCTGTAATTGTGAAGCTCTTCTTATTTTTTATAAGCTTTCTTACAGTTTGTTTATGGCTTATGTTGATTTATGGGGTATTGTTTTAAAGATGAGTTGTTTATAGGTAAAAGTTTTTATTTATTTTTAAAATAATTTTTATTTTTAGGCTTTTTCTTTATCTCTTGGGGGTATAGAATTACTTTTTTTTGTTTGTTTAAACTTTATGGAATTACAGTTATTTTAATATTTGTTTATTTTCATATGGAGGTTTATGTTTGATATTAACTTCAATTTTTAAAATAATTGTATGAGTTATAGGGAAAAAGAGTTTTTTCTCTATAGTTTGTAAGAGGATTTTAGTGTCAAAATTAAGGTATTTATTTATCTTTTTTATCTGGGATTTGATTTTTTTTTGATGACTGATGTTTTTATGTTGTTTTTTTTTGTATGTTTGTATTTTATTTTTTGGGTTTTTTTTTATTTGAGGGAGGCTTGAAGTACTGAAAGGGTTAACGTGTTGTTTGGGTCTTGTAAATGGTTACTTGATTTGTTGGTAACTTGTGAAAGAGAAAAGAGGAAGTTCTCGGGGTTTTTTGTGTCTAGTTTTTTAGTGGTTGGAAGTTTTGTATTATTTTTTAAAATTATTCTCTTGCTAAACTATGACACAGGGCTAGGTGGAAGCTGGGCAGTGCTTTTGAAGACCTGCATTTTGCATGGGGGCACCTCTTTCTCCTGTGAGTCAGTCCCTGACAGAGTGATGGCTGTGTGCTCTGGAGCCTGTGCAAGATAGCACCCAGCACAAAGGACTTCAGTGGCGTGGGCCAAGGATGCACTGTTGTGCTGTTTGTGCCTCTTTATTGATGCCTTGGGATTATGGCCAAAATTTTTACTTTGTGGCTCAGCTATGTATTGTGAAGTGTATGCAAGCATAAATAAGCCTGCCTGTGAACAGATAAACCTTTGGCTTAACAATGAAGCATTCTGTTAGTCTGTGCCTCTGCCTTATGAAATTTCCTTCATTCTTCTGTGACCCATTAGTGATAAGAGTACAGTGTTAGCTTTGTTTCCAGCATCAGGCAAGCTCATATCAGCTGCCAGTGTCATACAGTGGCATGTGACTGCACATGGTAGGGAAGTTTGAAAGGACCAAGTGTTTCATCCCAGTGCCATCATCTGATGGGCTGACTTGAGCCCCCTGCTGCCAGGGGCATTGCCCAGGCCTTATCTGCCCATCAGAGGTCAGTTCCATCTGTTTGTTTTTTGATTTTAAAGTTAAATTTTCAGGGCAGATAGAACACAAATCTCTGTTACAGTTTGACTGTAGCAGCTGGATAGGGAACGCAGTAGGCCTGGTGATATATAAGGCACAGGAGAACAGGGCTCTGGATTGTCATATGGGAGAGGTGAAAACAGTGCTGGTGGCACTAGTTTGGTGTTCTTTGGGAGCCATTCATTTGATATAGTACATTCTTCAAGTATGGTATGACATGTGACAAAACCCAAAACCTACTGAAGAGATTGCATCACTGCAAGGTTAAAAATGTGCTAGTTCAGGAATACCCTACAGCTCTGCTTTGGTTGTAAAACTCCTGTAAGCTGTTAAAACTACAATAATATATTATTTAGGAGATGCTTATTGTCTTGATGTGGTTGAGTGGCTGCATATTCTGGTAATGTGTGGCTTTTCTTTTATTCCATTAATCCACAGGAAACTTAGTTACATCAAGCACAAGTGTGTAGGACATGATTGTACTTTTACTTTCTTGTTCATCCAACTGTATTTAGTAGTTTGGAGTGGGAATTCAGAATGCTAATTTAAAGCATGCTTCCATGCTTCAGCTTATTTTTATCAGGAAACAAGAACTCTGAAATCATGGCGGGGAAACCCAAGCTGCACTACACCAAGGGAAGGGGGAAGATGGAGTCAATCCGATGGCTGTTAGCAGCAGCTGGGGTTGAGGTTTGTACCATTTTTTATGAAGTGATTTGTGATTAAAATAGTATTCTCTGGAATGGTTTCCCAATTGCATCTGTGCTTAGGGATATGCACATCATCACATATCTGTCTAAGCAGAATGCTTAGATTGAGTGATACACTCTTGTGTTGTATTTCATGTATTCCTTGAGCCATAGTTACACAGTGAAGAGATTTTAACATATAAAGAGAATTTATGGGTGTCATTTTTGAAATATACTTTAAGATGAGATTGTAAATTGTTGCTATAGACAAAACTGGGACTTTTTGTCAATGCTCATAACTTCCCTGTATCTCGTGAGTCTTCTCCACTGAAGGACCATGCATACCTCATGTCTGATGAACATCAAAACTTTTGAACATTCTCTCCAAACAAAGTATCTTTTGTTTTTTGGGTCAGGACCTGAGTAAGATAAATCAGCAGATCTGCCCCAAAGGCAGTGTTAGGGGATCTATCGAGATTCACATCAGGCGAAGGCCATCCTAAGACATCTTAATTTCTACATTAAGTTTTTGTTTGAATATGTTTTTTTGAAACTATTCATACTCTGTTGGAAATAAAAGGCTTTTTTAAATGGTGCTCACTTGAGAATGTTGCTGACAGAAAATTTGCAGAACATGAGTGCTGAGGAAACCAAGATCTTGTCCTCATTCAAATGTCCTTATCAAAAAAAAAAAAAATCCAGTGGATTAAAGAGGGACATAAATGCTGCGTAAGAGAGGCATAATTTACAAGAAGTTTCTTAGTATTTCATGTGGCATCAGCTGCTTTTTAATTGAGTGATTTGGTATCCATTTATGGTTCATGCAGGTGACTCTGGTCCTTATAAAGACGAAGTTCTTTCTGGAGCACAATGTATTGTACAGTCCTGTGGGGTTGGGGACAACCAAGTCTTGGGTTATAGTCTCTGCTGGAGCAGAGATGAAGTAGGGGTCTGTTAAGGAAACTTTCCTGTCTGACCATCCAGGAGCCTCTCCATCAGTCCTTAAAATAATTTAGTCGTGGTGGAACAACAGAGTAACATTATGCCTCCAGGGAGGGACACCCAGAACAAAGGAAACTACTGGTCTTTTATACCCTCACAGTCTAAGTGAAGGTTTGGGGTCATGGGCTCCTGCTGTGTGTCACCTGGCCAGTGCCACAGGTCCTCTGCCCTTTGTTGTGCAAAGGGAGGCAGTTCCCAGCTCTTGCCTTGGGCTCCCAGGGCTCCATGAGCAGCTGGAACTGCAGCTGCTCACCCAGCTACTGGCACTGAATGGATTCCTCGACAGGGTCAACACAATGAGATAAGTATGGAGAATAGTGTGGAGAGGTGGGCTCTAACTGCCAGACTTCCTTCCCCTTCTCCACTGCCTTTGGAGTGAGTGTTGTTTTCTATTGTTGCTTTTCAGTTTGAGGAAGAATTCATAGAGACAAAAGAAGACTTAGAAAAATTGCGCAATGGTGAGTCTGTAAACTGTACCCTAAACATAAATTCACGCAAACAGAACAAAAGAACAACAGGAGGTATTTTTTTAAGACCTGCAATATGATGTGACCTGTAAAGAAGAGCTGCTTCCTTGTGGGTGCTTTCATCCCTGAGAATTAGAAATTTCTTGGTCTCTTACCAGGTCTCTTCCTTATTTTCAGTGTAGTATTTCAGCAGTCTGAATAGCTTGCTCCTTTTTCTTCCCTAGATGGAGTCCTGCTGTTTCAGCAGGTGCCCATGGTGGAGATTGATGGGATGAGGATGGTGCAGACCAGAGCCATCCTCAGCTACATTGCAGCAAAGTACAACCTCTATGGGAAGGACCTGAAGGAGAGAGCCTGGTACGGTAACAGTGTGCCACTTACTAACACTCCTCCCTGATTGTTAATATTTACAGAAAGAATGTTGCTGTGAAGTATCTGCACGTGAGTATACCTAACAGACTGTCACTTACTGTAGAGGGTTTATTTTGTGAGAATGGAAGGGCAGCTCCAGAGACTGTGGAGATTATTATGGACTGGCAATTGTTAGCCAGCATCCTGTCATGACTAGACCTCAAAACTATTTTTTTTCCCCTGAAGTGTTTTGCATATGCAGTCTTTTCTCCCACAGCATAAATGAATAAATTATTAATGGAAAACAGCATGAATTCCACTTTAAATACATTACTTGCAGCCTTTTTTTTTGCTTATTGCATATACTGTGAGCCTGTTTTACAATTTGTGCTTTGAAAAAAACTGGAAGTTTTCTCAAAGTGGAAGAAACAAGAAAATAAACCAGTGTCTTATGTTACATTCACTAATAAACATTTTACTCAGTGATCACTTCAGAGTTGTATTTCAGGAAAATAATCAAAACGGAAAGTTTGAATTATATATGTTGAACAAAAATATTTGTTTCAGGATTGATATGTATGTGGAAGGAACTACAGACCTAATGGGAATGATCATGTATCTCCCTTTTCAACCAGCTGATACAAAAGAAAAGAATCTTGCCTTAATCATTGAACGAGCTACAACCAGGTACTTCCCTGTTTATGAAAAGGTAAGTGATAAATCACCAGCAGTTCACAGACAGTGAGTTCTGGGCTCTCTCCCCTACCCTACTCCCCCACTGTTCCCACACGTGTACTTTCCAGAAGGCAAGTGACAGTAGAACTCTAGAAATGTATGATGGAGCCAGTATCCAACAATGTGAAAAGAGGGCCACAAAATAATTTTTGGGTGGTTTCAGGACTGGGACTCTTTTTTGTCTTTCTTTTCCTACCTAGCTTAGTGGCTGATGGCTCCCAGTGTTTTGCCTAAATGCACCTTTTCAATACTTGAGCCAGCCTTCAGTACTTATTTTCTGGAAGTGTAATGTGTTATAGAATTGTTAAGGTTGGAAAAGACCTTCTAAAGATCATCAAGTCTAATTCTCAACCCCGCACCACCACCATCAAACTGTGTCCTCCTGTGACATATCCACATTTCTCGAACTTTCAGGGTTGGTGAGTCCACCAGTTCCCTAGACAGTCTATTCCAGTGCTTTACAACCCTTTACATGAACAAAAATTTCTCAAATCTAATCTAAACCACCCTGGTGCAACTTGAGTCCATTTTCTCTTCTGACTGGTTACCTGGGAGAAGAGGCTGACCCCCACCCTACTACAATGTACTGTCAGGGTGTTGTAGAGAACAATAAGGCCTCCCACTCACCCTCTTTTATTCTTGCTATTCAAAGTTACATATATTTGTGCATTACAGCTAAGGATCTAATTCTATGATCTTCCTTAAATCCATTGCTTAAATGCATTATATTTAGAGACTGTGATTCATTCTCTGAATTGCTGCTTGGGCATCCTTAGGTGTGCACAGAGATGCTCTGCAAGCAAGATACATGTAGCATAGAAAGCATAAAGCAATTATTTACAGGCTAGCATGCACCAAAGAGCCTGAGCTGTGAAGGAAGGCATTGGTATGCTTGCCATCCCCTTTGAGCACATGAGGAGGCTTTCTTGGGTAGGGAGGAGTTGGTCACGAGGGGATGGATTGTTCTTTTCTTCTCCCTGGAACATTGCCCGGATGTTATGGAGCTGCCATTTTCCACCAACCTCCTGTTTGTTTTGTTGTTTTATTTCTCCTGTAAGGATATTTTAATTTTTTCTTGTGTTAAGATTTTCTTGTTTGAATTGAGCCAGCTGTGATCTTCATCTCAGAAGTTTGCTTCTCTTTGTAACTTTTCCTTTTGTGCCATGTGTGGTTGTGCTGTACAGACTTTCTCACAGTGCTTTTTCAGGGCATAGTTGTCTCCTCAGAAATCTGCCAGGGGTACAAAGCTGTGTTGTTTCACAGCTGAGCTGGGTTTTCAGCTTGAAGCCTCTGTTACCAGGCAGCTGAAGTCCACTCAAAAAATACAGGACTTGATGCAATTTCATGTCCCACTTTTTAGAGCCTTAAATTGTACAAAGAAAACCCACAAAGGCTGCCCTGTAAAATAACAACATAAATGATAATCCAGCACTTCTGTAATCAGAGTTCATATATATCCACTGCCATACCAATGAAGGGCTGTGCTGAGAGGTGTTGATCTTTCAAAGATTAAAGTCTGATACGTATTTTAAGTTATTAAACAATAAGAAATGCACCAAAATTCTCTAAACCTGTGCCTAGGCGGCATAAACTACTGTTGTGATATGTTGTAGTATGTATGCTCCATGTAGGAGAGTCTTTAAAGAAATCCTTGTTTGCTTAGATAAAGACACAGCTGAACTTTTCCATTATTTTAGCCTAGTTAATTTTGTTAAAATGGTGAATAATTTTCTTTCTGTACCAGCTGTTTAAGATGTCTATTGTTTCAGCTTATCAGGGTTTGCAGACTATGTGTTATTCATTCTGGAAACTGACAGGAAACATACCTAGCTGTGAGTGTTCACTTTAAACACTCAGCAGCCAGATGGAGCAGCAAAAGGCAATATGAAGGCCTGCAGGCAATCAGATTCCGATGCTATGTTTGGGAGTTTCCACATAGTCTGATAAACAAGCTGTGCTAGACCTTGTTAGAGCAGTGTAGGAGGTAACTATGTGAAGGGATCAGCTGTGACTCTGCCCATGATTGCTGCCTCTGTGGCAGAACTGGCAGATGGGCCTGGAGAAGGAGTTGGCTTCCAGAGTCACAGACTGGTGTCTTACTGCACATTTGCTAATTAAGAGTAACCTTAGTGTGACTTAGGCACAGACATGGCCTTCTCTTGCTCCTGATAGGAGGGTGACAGTCTTCAGGACAAAGGTGGGCTGGAGAGCTGGTAACTGCTCTGAAGCTGTGCTGCAATGTTCATCTCAACTTGTCTACTACACTTGTAGTACCTATGCCAGGCTGTGACTCTTGCATCAGCAGTTTTCCACGAAGGAGTCCTTCCTTAACGGGATAAAGGGTGGGAAGGTTGTAGTCCTTCATTCTGACATATTTCAAACTGTAATCAGCAGTCTCAAATTTTGCTGAAACATCTGGAAATTCACTTAACATTTTTCTTAAAAATTCAGGTGTGTTTACATGTAAACTGGCCTGACTACCTCTCCCAATTACTTTAGTCCTGTTTCTTTTGTGTGATTAAGTCTTTCTTGTGGTACTGGACCTGGTATACAGCTACCTGATGCAGTAGGCTAGAGTGAGAGACGGGATCATATACACTGAAACATGAATTCTGATTTAATTTTTTGTTTAAAGAATATGTAACACTTTCTAACTTCATAGGTTCTTGCATGGCTTTGCTCTGCTGTGTTTTTTCAGAAATCTATCTGCAATGAAATACCTAGATAAAATTGTCACATCCCATGTGAATTTTTTTGTTTATTTGTTCAAACTTTATAGGCCTTAAAAGATCATGGACAGGATTATCTTGTTGGCAACAAATTAAGCTGGGCAGATATCCATCTGCTGGAAGCCATTTTAATGGTAGAAGAGTGTAAGCCTGATGCACTGTCTGCATTCCCTCTGCTGCAGGTTAGTAATCATCTGGTGTGAATTTGGAAGGTAACAAATTTCACTGACTGTTGTTAAAATTTTATGGATGTTTACATCTTTTGAGCCATTGTACTGACACTTCTCTGGTCTGTTCGACTCCAAAAACCTGCACTCAGTGCACTGCCTTGCCCTAGGGCTGCTGGGGACTCAACGTTCTTCACTTCTGCTTTTCCCAGCTGTTCTCAGCTGGCAGGAATTCACTCACTAGTGCTACGAATTTGTTCCTTTCACTGCTACTTCCATGTCTTCAAACACAACAACAATATCCAGAAGGAAAGTCTGTGGCCTGGTGTGTCTGCAGTTCCTGTCCTTTTCTTTTTGCCAGAAAAATTACATTTTTAAGAAATCATATACAAAGAGCAGTTAAGTTTCCTATGTCTTGACTTCTGTAGTGCTTTGCACTGAAATATTCCTGTCTTTGCCTTCTTTTTTCCTCAAATATATCTGCGGGATTGGGATGTGGGGGTTTTTTCTTCCACATTTTACTAGATGAATCTTAACTCTTTAATATTAATTTCTCCCATTCTCATCTGGGAAACTAAGGTATAGCACCAGCATTACAGATCAGAAAAAGTTAGTACCCTTTACTATTTAGTAAGTATGTCTGACATGTAAAAATCTAAGTCACCTGACCTTTAAACTATAAAGGATGGAATTATAATTTCCTTAATCTCACTGGCTTTACTGTTGCTTCTTACAGGCTTTTAAAGGAAGAATCAGCAACATTCCAACAATCAAAAAGTTCTTACAGCCTGGCAGCCAGAGGAAGCCACCAACAGATGAGAAGTCTGTTGCTGTTGTGAGGAAAATATTCAATATCTAATCTGATGAAGATAACCCAACTGTAGTATATTACCAGAACTTGCTTTGTAAGAGTAAATTGCATAGCTGTGCTCTGTAACTTGCATCATATGGCCAGTGTTGAAACAATACACTGTTAAATGAGAGTAAAAGGCTAATTTGTACCTGTTGAGTCCAGAAAGAAGAATTTCACGAAGCAGTTATATTAAATAAAATATGCTGACACTTGGTGTGTGTTCAATTAAAGGCATGCCTGGTAGGGTAAAATGTTCAGTTACAGCTTCCGGAGTACTGTAGAAAAGCCACATGTTCCCCAACCCCCTTTTATAAACTGCCAGAGACAGGAGCCACACCCTGAAAACTGAGAAGTCATTTAAATTCAGGCCTAGAATCTTTTGGGTTGGCTCTCTAGTGGTCTCTAGGTGGTCTCCTAGAAAGTTCACTCTCTCCCTGATGTATTTCACAGCTTAAAAATCAAGGAAATAAAACCTTTAAAAATAAAATTCATGATCCTTTTAAGTTTATGGGCAGAATTAAAAAACTTTTTTAATCCCCACATGAATCTCTTAGGAGTGATTTTTTTCACTGAAAGATCAAAGTCCTTGTATTTAATTGGCCTGCTGTGGTTTTCATCTGCTGAGAGCACCTACTCCCTTGCTCTTTTTGCTGCTTGGCTGGCTGGTCAGTGAGGAAAATGCCCCTTGAGTGTTTTTTTGTAAGGTTTTACCTTCTGCAGTCACTTCCCACAGTTATAAAGCCAAGTGCACTTGCAAGGCTGCTTACCTTTTCAGTAAGAGTGAGTTTTACCTCAACAGGGCTTAAAGCATGCACTACTATATCAGATTCTTTACCCTAATTTAATGGAACAATCACTGTTCCCTTTAAGAACATTGCCATAAAGCATCCTTTGCACTTAGTTGTTTCTCCTCAGTAGGACTCCAACTGATTAGGCAGTCAGCCAGTGTACATGAAGAATTGCTGCCCAGCAAAGTTAACTCCTTCCCTGACTTGTGCCTTAGAAGAGCCATGTGCATCTCAGAGGTACAAAGCACAAGTGCCCCATCACCTGGGCACTGCTGACTTCCAAACAGGTTTACATTAAAATTACCTCGATAGCTGAAGCAGTGCTTAGCCATGCTCAGCACAGTACTCGTTTCACTGGGCTACTCCTCTCTTCCAAACAAGTGCTATGATTTAGGAACCATCACAAAGGGGGTATCGTGGTACACAATAACCTTCGTAAGCAAGCTTTGTATGAAAAAAATAAAAAGCAGCAAAATTTCTGTTTGTTTTCAAGACTGCACTCACCCATACTGCTTCCTAACAATTTTGCTTATATTCCCTGTACACCAGAAGACAGTCTTAGCCAAGCTTTGAGACCCCAGAAATATTTATGTTTTACACAAATCAAAGCAACTTCAGTGAACACTCTTCTGCTTATGGCAGGGGGGAGTTCAGCAAAATAATCTGTGTGAGAATGGAATGGCAAACCTGTTCCAGAGTACTGAGAGCTTGGAACCTCTGTGCAGCATGACAAACCTCAGCCATGGATCATGTCACTGGCAATTTACAGCATGGTGTATGTTTTAAACCACTACTGAGCACAAAGCAGAGCACCAGACTCTTAAATTGACAAAATGGCTCACTCCTCTGCTTAAAAAAAAAGATAAGCTTCAAACATTTTACATTTTATTTGAACTCTCATTTTTTATATTTAGAACCAGGGTAACAAGAACATGTGTTGGAAAGGAAGTTGGTTTTTGAGTGCAACACAATACAGGCCCAAGACTTTTTTGATTTAGAACTGATTATTTAATCTCAGAAACTACAAATTATACTTCAATACAAGATACCTTTTTAGCATAAACATGTATTTATAGATATTCTTTCAGAGATACAGTGCAAGAGTAATTCAATTTCCTGGGGCGCTCTGCACCCCTAAAACAGATCAAACTTACAAAGAAAAATTCCATGAATTAATAGACTGCTTAAATGAAAGTAGATCAAAATACACCAACTAAACACTTGCTTTAGTTTTTAAAAAAAGCTTTTAAAATATCAGTACATGTCAATAATCAATTAACAGGTACAGATCTTTTACAGAAAATATAAATGCAGTGTAAGACTTGTGTTCAATCTTGTCTTTCAAGTACAGAGAGCATGTCTGTTTGGTGGGCATGGCAATCATATTCAGTTCCAAATTCTCCTACAGCAGCATAAAAACAAGCCTCAAAATCATCAAAAGGCTGAAAAAAAAAAACAAAACAAGAAAACATAAATATGGCTGTCATTAATAAAATCAGTGAAAGTCATCATTAAATAACAGTGCATTCATAACTAACTGACACTAGAGTCTCTGTTAAGCTGTCTTTTCAGGTGTCCAGATCTCCAGTCTCAGTGTCTAGAAAAACAAAACCCACCTAGCCTGGAAAAGCAATCCACAATGGACAGTAACATTTTCCAGTGTAAGTCCTGATTCTTAAATTTTGCTTAAATTTTGACAAATTGCTTCTGATTTTTTCTTCCCTGTATGTAACTGAGGTAAAACAGAATGGTGTTATATTAAATCTGCAATATTAAAATGACAGAGCAACAGTTATTATTCCTTCAGAAGATGGGGATTCTGATTTACACCTGGAAAATGTTTTGCATTACAGACTCGTTGGGAAAAAAGTTTTGAACTTACTCCATAATTTAATTCCAAATCAATAGATTCAGAAATTTTTCCAGAATGCTGAACAGCAGCAATAAAGCAGCTGGAACAGCCAGATTTTTTTTTTTTTTTAATTTGCATTAATACTGGCCAAAGTTTTGAGGTTAGGTCAAAAATGTCCTCATTTTCAAAAGTACTGTGCTTTCACTAGTTTTGAATGCAGCACCTCTAAACCAACGTGTTGGCTTTTTTTTTTTTTTTTTTTTTTTTTAAGATGATTGTGGTATGAAATTAGACTAATTTTATGTGTATGTGTTCAAAAACACTAAGGCTTATCTAGGTTCTTGCAAAAGCCTTATCAATATGCATTAATATTTAATTGCTGACCTCTCCTTTCTGTGCTGAGAAAGTCACTTCTTACCAGCTGTATCTGCCTAGTAAGATGAAAAAGCTGCTCACTGGAAACAGGACTGTGACCTCCAAACTAATTTCACTTAAGCTGTGTAGTTGCTGAATGACAGTGACTTCCACACACAGTGCCTTGAATCGAGTGTGAAATGGCAACTATTTGATAACCAGTGAAATTTTTACAGTAAGATCTGCAATATGTATTTACCTCAGGCATGCTACTAGTCCGGCTGGCATTAATTTCTTGGACCTCTTGAACCTCATTCCCATTATAATGGTCAAAAGAAAAGATGAAACTGTAAAAGACAATCCAATATATTTATGTTCTCACTTTTCTCAGTGGACCACTCAGGAACACACAGAGTTATCAAAGGTCATTGCTGTTTTTCTATGAACTGCAATTTAATGAAACATTAGATCAGAAACAGTCTATAAAAACATTCTTGCTTTTCCAAAATACACCATTATGATTTATTTTAGCGACAAATAAAGTGTCCGTGTGCAGCAGAATGCTAAATCCTATTCCATGAAGACCAGGTAAGTTTGTCAGTCAGTCAATTCTACTCACCCATATCTAAATTCATGGGGATACCAACAAAGTAGAAAGAATCTTGGCCATAGCACTCACATGTATATTGAATTACAGGAATAGTGTCTCATAAATCTCACCAGTCTAGATCATTGCAGCTGTTTTTTGACTATTCAAGGAGCTAGAGCATTCAACTTCTTGTCTGTTTTATTTTTAGAATATTAGCTCTTTATTTGCTGAGCCTTATAAACTATATTGGAAGGTTTGCCAGCTGTTTTTGCTACAGAATATGGCTATCGACATCTCTTCCTTCATGACTACAATTCCTCTGGAGCCTTTTGCTGTGAGGGAACCATCCTTGCCTGTGACAAGAGGTGGGCAGCTCAAGAGGGCTATGAATGCAGCACAAGCAGCAGAGAACAACTATGAAAGAAACTGCATCTTCTTCCTGGAGTAGTCTTATCTAGAAATGGAGGCAGCAATGAATTCATCAGGCAGAGGGATTTCTCTTTGAACTATGGCTGCAGAGTGCTACACAAATGAGAAGACTGAGGAGAACACATGAAACTGCAAAGATAGCTACCTTCATTAAAGAACTGTCACTTGAAATGCTTCCTAGAAGTGGGCAGAGAGGCAGGACTTCTCATGAGCAGCTGTGCTTTGTCACTCTCACAGCCAAAGTAATGGCGGTCACACAGATCTCTTCCCTTTTTATGGAGCAGTTAAACCGTCTGGCTAATTCTCTTCAAACTCCACTGTCTAGTCCTGGGGCCAGCCCTGTGTTCACAGGTGTCAAAAATTAGTTTTAAACTCACTTCAGCATATAAAACAAGCCCTGACAGTTACAAGTATCTTACAGAACTCTACCAACTATGTGCACTCATCAAAGATATGCTGCAAAAAAAATATTATGCTCCATTATCCATTGCTCTTATTTTCTAGTCACATAGCCTTGATCCTCTCAGGAATGTCTCAATGAGTGAAGTATTCCACAGCATGTGTCTTGCCAGAGCCCTGAGTATATTTACAGTTTATTACAAGCTACAAACCATATTCACTCTGTAATGTTCTTTTTTTTCCCCTATTTGCTAGTACCTGGCTTTTCACAGGTTCCAGAGACTTTTTAATACATTCAGCTTTCAGACCAGATTTTAGAAACTGCTATACATTCACTGTTTCACCTTAAACCAAAGAAATTCAATAAATCAAGAGCAATTCAATCCAGTGAATCATATTCAGATCAGAATCAACTTGCATTGTGAATGCTACTAACTCTTGCATACTGAGATTTGAATTTCTACATCTACTTCAAACACATAAAAATGCATTAAAGTATCCAAGAAAACACAGAGCTTATTTGAGGTGAAGTAGGAAAATGCCTGAAATAGTAATTTATAAAACAACTAAGAGAATTTGTCTGGGGTACCCGTTGGCTACATACTCTTTGTATGTAGGACAAGTTACAACAACCTCATTATCAAGGTTTTGTAGTAAAATATTACCTAAATTACAGTAGGAGAGTCTTGCATAGGTCAAAACTACTGTCAATAATTATGGTTTGGATGGATGGGTTGTTTTTACATTTCCTAACCTTTTGAAGGTTTATTTTACATTGTAATTTACTGTAGTGGTTTCTAAGTTCAGAGTGGTCACTTTCTTCCATGCACTTAATTTCCATCTTTCATTTGTGCTCTAGCTGCTTTTCATATTTTGGCATGTTAGGCATACATGGTTTGGATGGATGGGTTGTTTTTACATTTCCATTTTGGCATGTTAGGCATATGTGAAAACATTCTAGTTTTCCATAAAAGCAATACACATTTATAATAAAAAGCAATTAAAACATTTATTTGTAAACATTCCAAACTAAGACTGCTTTAAAAAGTCTTTGTTCCTTTTACTTTATGCAAGAAGAACTTTCTAAGGCAGGTATAGTGAATTCTATCTCATCTCATCTCATTGCTGTAACTTCTACTAAATAAGTACTATACATTTCTCCAGTTGAGAAAATCCTCACATGCCTACAACAACATGAAATGCAAAACACTGGCTATTTTATCTATCAGACATCCAAAAGCACATTAATGGAAAATTTTGTATTAGTTCCCTCAAAACCTGGGAATCGAGGCAACATATATTAAGTTTTAATGAGTCTTCTTTTCCATAAATTCTGTATCTAACTTAGTGATTTAACTGACCCATAGAAGTATAATACCATATGCTACTTAAAAGCATCTCACACTAAAGCTTATAAATTTACATATATTTAAGGCTATGTCTTCATTGCAAAAAAAGGTTTGGGGTTTTTTTAAAACAGTGGGATAACTTAATCTGAGCAAGGTCATGGTGGCAAAACTCGAAATCAGTTTAAGGCTATCTAGGAGCAGATCAGGTCCACAATTACCACCTTTACTGAAGAACTTGCTGAGAACACTTTGCTGTCAATGCTACTCAACATTTTTTTAAAATGGAAATTTTTATAACTGTGATTGGTGCAAAGCACAAAGCCAGAATGAACAATATACCACAAATTCTAAGCTGAGAAAACCTAATTGTGTTTTTTACACTTAGTTTTCACACAATCTGGATTAAATGTATTTTAAATGCCTTTTGGCATGTGAAACCACAGCCTAAACCATCTTTGCTAAAACCATGAGTGAGACAAGCTCCCAACAGCTCTTATTGTAAATTCATTTGTGCAAGGTTTATGTCCCCTGAAGGGATTGTAAGTTTTAGCCTCCACGAGGGTTTCACGGCAAACTAGCTGCCACGACAATTATTGCACAGTCTGCATCCTGTCTTTCTCAGCAACAAAGGAAAAACACTAAGTTAAACTGCTCCATTCACTGGGAGCTGAGGATATGTTACATTATGCAACAGTGGATCCCATATCTACTTTACTGCTCAGATTGCAAAATTCAATCTGTAATGCTAACGATTTTACTGCAGTACTATCTCCTGTTTATCAGCTGGATTTCACAATATGTGCAATGTTAGGCAAACATCTCATAAAAGCAGGTGCTGCCAGGTGGTAACACACACCTACTGGCTTTGTGTCAGTGATCTGCCTTACCTTGTAAATGGCTCCTGAATTTTGCAAGCTAAACTGAAGTGCTGAACTCTAGTTAAAATCCAACATTGAAACCAAAGCAATAGCCAAAATTTACTAAAAAGAGAATTTTACATGCAGTTCAGGATGCTGCTTATTGTTTGTTTGTTTGCTTACTGTAGTGAAACACTTACACAATGATATCTTCACATTTCTCGGATCACACGTTACACAGTAAGCTCCATAACCAGCCACGGAGCCAAAGGTGAGTCCAGCAGCTAAAGAGATTTTACTACCTGCAAGAAATCATTCAAGTGTTATTTCTCAATACAAGGTTTTTAAGCTCAATCTTTATACAGCAGCTGTCTCTCTACAATAGAACTGATTTTGCCACATTCCAGCTTACCTCACCCAGTGTGAAGAGAGAGGTAATATTTCTGTAACTGGGTCATTCTAATGTGTGGGATTAGGAGCAAAGCCGACTAAGTTAGAGGGAGATGATCAGGATCCAGTAACACTTGCAACTTGGGAAAAATACAAAATACAACCCTACATTTGGCTATTTTCTCTATCATACTTATGAAGGATTTTTGTAATTTCTCTGAACTGTATGCTCATTTTAACTGTATCTTACAGCACTTGGAAGTCTCCAAAAATGGTAGAAATGTACCAATATATAAAAAGAGCAAACTGGAAAACATGTGTGGTCTTAATGTCAGGCCTTTCAGTCTGACATCAGTCCTGGAAAAAGAAGTGCTATCGCAAACATCACATTTAATGAATAACGAATGAAAAAACAAATAAATGGCCGTGAGGATGAACACAGGGCTTCTAAAAGTGACTTGACATCTTCTTGCAATGCTATTGAAAAACTGGTTCATAAATCCCGTATATATCCCAAATATTTTACATTTCTGAACAGACATTTGTCTTGGTACCATATGATAAAAGCACAGAATCTGCACAGCAGACATTATTTGAATTAAACTGATCCCCAGATGTTTATAAGTAAAGAATTCAGACCCCCGATAACATTTAGTTCCCAATCCTTTTGAGTACTTTTAATCAAGATTTTGCAAGAAAATGTAAATCATAACCAATAAAAAATTATCTAGATTTGCCACGAGGATCGACCAAGTATTAAAGAGTGAAGAGAACAGGTGAATGGGATAGTCAGTGAGTGCAGCTGGCTGCAAACACAAAACCACAGCGTTTTCAGAAATTCAGATGTGAAGCCGCGTCTCCGAGAGCAAAGCACGTGCACACTACGAAGGGAGACGGTGACCCTAAGCCACAAGAATCGTGACGGACATTGCACAGGGACGGTGACCGGTGCGCTGGGGCTCCCGCCCGCCCGTCCCCGGTACCGCTGCGACCTCTGCCGGGCGCTGAGCCGGGCACGGCGCTGCCACGGGGACTGCAAAAACCCTGGAATACCGAAACTGCGCTTTGTGGTACACTGCCACCTAAAACCTGACTCGTTGTCCTACTGCGAAAAGGCACAATTCTAACAGCACCAGAAAATTAACCACCATAAGTAGAGGTTTTTTTCACACCGTGCATCTGGAAACGTCAGAATCAAGCCTGGATTTCTCTGTAGAAAACAAGCTTTAATCAAGGATATACTGTGCTCAACATAGGAATGATTGAAAGGTGATGAGAAAGCCCAAAATGCACTTAAGGTCAAAGATAATATGACAACCCACACTCTTTGCCCGGAAAACAAACTCATTTAAATGCTTAAGTTGGCCCAAGAGCATCTCATGAAACTCAGGGCATTTACACCAGCATATGATGGATGTAAAATGCAGCTTTGCTAATTACAGCAGTTTTTGTGTCTCATACTGCATAGAAGAAATCAAATGCCTGACTTCCAAATCCTTCTGTCGCAGTACTAACCTTTACGAGTGTATGCTACAACACCTCCAACCACCAGCAATGAAGCATATGCAAAACCAATCCAGTCAACAGCCATGGTCCCAACTCTGGAAAAAAAAACCCAAATATATTGCAACTGAAGGCAAACAAATTCCTTCCTCCTGGTAAAAAAGAAATAATTACTTAATGGGTTCTAAATAACACTACACCCTCCTAAGTTGTGCTTGACTACTGTGTCAAAACATTCAGAAGGTGAAGGTGTGCCTGTTGGCTATTGCACCATCCTTTCACTAACTGCTGACCCTCCTTACACCCCGGTATGGGTATACCCATATTTCCATTAGAGGATTTTTTGGACATATGTGGCATATTTTTTCCCAGTTACAAATACATGTATGCAGGCAAAAAGCTTGACACCATCCAAAGCATGTTTTGTTGCACTTGTGCCATGCTGCTGAGCTGAGAGCACGCTATGGATGCATACAGGTCTGAGCGCTCACCTCAGTGCTTTCATCTCCTTTCAACCACACTATACCTGGAGCACTTCAAGCGGTATGTAACAAACCCTGCACCAGGGTCTGTTACATTTCACTCTAAAAATACGAATTTTTAGAGTGTATTCAAAGTTTCCAGACAGAAACTTAGGCTGTTTTGGGAAGCTACACATACCTATACTTTACCCTGTATCTATGCCCCTTTTATTTCACCTTTATATTTTGATGCACTGTCTGAAGTTAGGCTTCTGTTCTGCAGAAAGCATTTAAGGTTCTGTTGTGTTGCTGGTCGGTACTTCCCTGGCAGTGCTGTGTAAAGGCGCCAGTGGCAGAGCTCTGCAGCCAGAGAGCCCCTGCAGCAGCGCGGCCTCTCTCCCATCAGCCGGTGGAGCACACCTTTCCCCTCCTCCTCCCAAATTAAGCGTACACTTAATTAAGCACATCCTTCTTTATACCCCAGCGCGCGTGCCCTTGACCAAAGTGTTAAAGCGTGCTAGCAAAGAGTGCTCACTCAGCATTTCATGTCAAGCCTTTAGTATTTAAAGTAAGCAATTCGCAGCGAGCCCACTCCTCCCCAAGTCGTAACCCTTCAGGACAAAAGGTGGGTTTAGGGGGCCCTGGCACCCCGGAGAACGAGGTTTGCAGAGGCGGGAGCCAGGGATGCAGGGGCCAGGGATTGCCAGGCCTTTGATGTGCCTGGCCTTCGTGGCCGCCCCTCGCCCGGACCCGCAGCCCACATCTCGCTTCCCAGCGCCGCGGCGCAGCCCCCGGGCCAAGGCAGGCGCCTGCGGAGGGCGGCCCCCCGCCCCGCCCAGCCGCCCGCTCGCCCCCC